>NC_084911.1:18820767-18860918 GCF_949316345.1 Pungitius pungitius | reverse complement strand
TGGGGGTGCGCCAACCCGTTTGGGACATGGAAGGGGTGCGCAGGAATAAAAGTTTGGGAACCGCTGCTCTACACCAACTCTCTCAGGTTTGTCATCTCGCCCGCATGGTTCTCTTACCGCTGCTATGCCGATGACACCCAACTCATTCTCTCCTTCCCCGACTCGGACACTCAGGTGGAAGCACGGATCTCTTGCCTGTCTGACTGGCATCTCCCAGTGGATGTCCGCTCATCACCTGAAGATCAACCCTGACAAAGATTCTCCAACCCAGGACCTGACTGTTGTTGACGCCCACTCAGAGTGCCAGGAACCTCGGCGTGACACTCGACTCCCAACTCTCCCTGACTGCCAACATCACAGGCAACAACACAATCCTGTTAGGTCCACGCTCTACAACATCAGGAGAATATGTCCCCTTCTCACTCAGAAGCAGCGCAGGTACTGATTCAGGCTCTTGTCATCTCCCGCCTTGACTACTGTAACTCTCTGCTGGCAGGTCTCCCTGCTGCCGCCATACGACCACTGCAGCTCATCCAGAATGCAGCAGGTCGACTGGTCTTTAACCTTCCTAAATCCTCCCACACCACACCACTACTCTACTCTGTTCACTGGTTACCAGTGGCTGCCCTCATCCAGTTCAAAACATTGGCACTCACATACCATGCTGTGAATGGATCGGGTCCAGTCTACATCCGGGGACATGGTGAAACCCTACATCCCAACCCGCTCACTCCGCTCTGCATCAAGCGGCTTGTTCCTCCCTCACTGAGAGAAAAGCACTCCTGGCTCCTAAATGGTGGAATGAGCTCTCTGATGAAACTACAGACATACCTCTTTAAACTATAGCGTGACTAAAAAAAAAACACTAATTTGATGAAATTGCTCTTTCTTGTTGAAATGCACTTATTGTAAGTCGCTTTGGATCAAAGCGTCAGCTAAATAAAATGTAATGTTTCAGTCTGGAACTCTAGTGTTGACACGGGTTACAAAATACCTCAAACCTGGATATAGATGTCCAAACCAATAAGCTAATATATTATTTATCAGTAGACCTGCGATCAAATGACTTTGATTTGTGAAATATGAAGAGTTTTTAGGTTTCCTCAACATTCCTCAAATTCAATTTATTTTAAAACATAGACCATATAATATCTCCAAAACTGAAATGATCCTTTATGAACCGCATCGTTGTCTTTGGGGTTAAATCTATAGCTTTCTAGTGAGGCATCATTAAACGTAAAAAAAGAGCTTTTAAAAAATGACTTGTCTGATAAATCTAATAAACCAACTAAGAGAAGGCAGATGTACTTATTCTACTAGTTCAATATTGAAATTAAAAACACATGTGTAAAAGGTCTCTGGTTGAGACTCACACAGACCTTTTAGGCCTTATGAAGGGAAGAAATGCGCAAACCCAAACTAAACAACTCACTTTTTTTCTCCTTCATTGAGACTTCAGGGGAAATCTTCTTGCTGGAAGGCAGGAAGTTGGACAATGACTGGTCAAGTTGAAGCAGAATAAAACCATTGTATGGAAGTAGAGAAACGGACGAACATAAGAGGCTGATGTAAAATGAAAAGGCCGAGCTCATAACAATTTGATTGAAAAAAAGCGGAGGGCTTGGCCAGGTGACGTTAGCTTGTATCCAATAAAAAGGGAGTACGCATTGGACGGGCTTACCCGCGGTATTCTCGCTGGTACTTGTCTCCATACGTGGCGTTGAGCAGGATCAAGTACTCCGCCAGTCCAGCATCACTCAGACTGGTCCTCCTGCGGAGCTCACTCCACAGCTTGTGCGACTCGCCCAGGTACACCCGCCTCACGTCGTACTTCTTTCGGGACTCGAGACGCCTCTGTGCACGGTCGGTGTCCGTGAGTCGGGGCCGTCCTCTGCAACGCCTCAAGCCTCCTCTCTCTCGGACCCCGGCCTGGTCGGCGTCCAAAGGAACGTCCAACTCCGCCAGGCTGAGCGCCATCTTGACAGCTGGGAGTTGTGACTGTCTGCATCCCGGAAGCTGGTCCGACCCGCCAGGAAGCGCAGATAAAACGCGTCTGGTGGTCGTCCCCCAAAACCTCGGGCGTATTAACGTGGCTGCACCGGCGACCACCGCAGTTGTTCACCACGTGGCTATTTGTGTTTGTCAAAAATACGAAAAGAAATTCCACCCGTGCGCACCGAGACCCAGGCGGAACGTTACAGCGATGACGCGTTTTTCCACACGGACCTCAGCAGCACGGGCACCGATGTGCAACACGTAAACAGAACTTCAGCGCAGCCGTTAACTGGGAAAGCACCGCGTCAGAGCGCCTGCCATGACGGACATCCTAACACTCGTCTTTAGAACGTTTACGTCACAAACCGCCGGAAGTGAGGAGCTCACCGTCCCTCCTACGTCACCGGCGACGTGCAGCGCGCTGCTGGTCGGAGACGCCGGGCTCAGCCGCTCCGTGCTGCTGCTGGCGGCGGTGACGGCGGCCTCGGAGATGGGGGTGCGGGTGGTGTTCTTCACCCAGACGCGGATCCAGAGCCTCCCTCCCTGTCTGCAGAAGCGCGTTCCCAGCGTGAGCCCCGAGAGTCTGAAGGTACACGTCACACTCCAGGCGGACCCGGTGATTTTATGGTAATTAACTAATAATTGTTCGTGCGTTACACGTCGCGAGACCAACGTCTGGGCGTCTACTAACGTTATATATATATTTTAACTTATTAGCATTTCTTACTGTATCACGTCAATCACGTGAACTTGAATTATTTACTTGTATTTTAACGTCTTGCCTGCAAGAGATATTATTCGAAACGTGGCTTTCTTTTAATAAACTTTTAATAATTTTTGTGACCAGTTAGAAAAACATTTCATAACTTGTACAATATGATTCCATTCATAGGCGTAACCACGCATCGGTCATGTCCCCCCCCCCCCCCCAGTATACAGCAGAAAATATATGTAAAATATATAACACAATCCATTTTTTTCCATGTCGTGCAGAGATAGTGATGCGCTTTGTTGTCTTGGACCTCACCTTCACATTCACGTCAATCGTGTTCTTCTTTTTTCTTTCAAAGAAAATCCAATTTTGCTATCCGAGGACGATGGAGGAGCTGCTTCAGCAGGTGGCCGGCCTTCACGAGCCCACCAACACGTGTCCCGCGCCGCCGTCACTCATCGTGGTCGACGGGCTGGAGGGGTACCTGTGTGGCCCCGGGGAGTGCGGGGGCGGCCTCAGCGGGTTTCACCTGGGGGAGCAGCCTGTTCAAGCCGCACACCTGTCCGCGCTGCTCTGCGACAGCGCCGCCTTCCTCACGCGAGCCCTGAGGAGTCGCTCGCCGAGCTCCGGCCCCTGCCGCGTCGTCGCCTCCTTCCAGCCGCCGGGGGGGGACGGCGGGCGAGCCCCCGGGGAGGCCTCCTCTGCCGCGGATCCCACCCTCCAAGTCCTCGATCGCTATTTCCGGGTACGCTGCACTCTGGACAGAGCCGGGAGCTACGAAGCTGCGGCAGCCGGACTGCATGAGGTGTGGAACATTTATCTCTCTGGGACGGGCTTGGCAGAGGCCTCGTGTGCCAAAGACTGTGAGGACAGGCCAGCCGGAGCCCAAGAGTGGAAGCTGTTCATCCCTCCTGATGGGTTCATGGAGTTTAAGTTGGTTTGAAAAGGTTTGCATGAAAGACTGTCGCAGTGAGGGAGAAACTGCAGTGTAATATGTCATGTCATCATTTTTGCTAAGAGTTTTATTTGCAGAAGGATGTTTTCTGCCATGCCCTTGCATTTATTCTTTGTAGCTCGCCACGGTGTCTCATTGTCACCGATACAATGCTGCTGCTGCTGCTTCTCACGCACTAAGCTTTCAGGACCACAGTGTTGAAGATAACCAGATGTTTTATGAGTTTAATCGGCAAAAAGCTTTGTCCAACACATGAAGGAAGTCTTACACAATGACAACATTTACACAGGTAAATAGTAACCTTGAATCAACCAAAAATATCTAACGTGTTTGTTTTGAGACCCTTCAAGATAAAACGACAAGTTGGTACCAAAGAACAGAAAAATACACATTATATACAAATGAACATTGTTTTGAAAACCATATTAATGTCTCCTCCCTTAATCATCTCAGGGTCTCAGTTGAGAAGCACTTATTTACAACATCGGAGCGATTGCATGTGTGAGACATCGGATTGAAGTGGCTGATATCACAGGTAGAGCATTCAGAATGTAGGAAAAAGTGTTATGTTATCCACAAGTTAATTGGTAGGTGATTTTAACATCTTTGATCTGTTGTGAAAAGCGTGCAACACGTTACGGACAGCCAGTCGGTTGTGAGTTTAAAGGTTTTTTTTTATGTTGCTCAAAAGTGTAAGTTGACTTTTTATATACTTTTAGAGAAAAATCAGGTGTGAGATGTTTTTCCAAAGCAACACTAGCATGAAAAACATGGAAGTTTTAAAAACTGCAACTGTAAAGCATCAAGGTTACGATGTACTGTACATGCTCTGCACTTAAGATGGCAGCAGTGACTCAAAACACAACTTAAACACGAGAAGAAAGACACTTGCTAACAACTACAGTTGAAAATGAATATGGCCCAAAACAGCACTAGTTATTCTTCGTTTGTTCCAGAATTCTGAAGTGATAAAACACAAAAATCTCAATGATACTATTGACAAATACAGTGAGTTTCATCAGCCGATGAACACACTGTCTTATATTTAGGCTTTAAAAGTACACTTAGCTCATATTTGAATACACCACTTGAAACACTTCTTTGAATTCATGGGAATTCTTCACACATCGACAGGGTAGAATACTTACAGATCAGCATGCAGACTTTTTCTCTGAATATCAGCATTTGCTGTAAACCACAGCTGTAGTTTTTGATGAAGTAGAAACCATGTACATCCAGGAGGACTCTTCCTCCCGAGTCCTTTAGCTTACACTTCGTTGTACGTCCGCCCGCAAATTCATGGTCCACCCGTCTCAACACCAGGGTGAGTTTGGGTGGATATCCAAAAAGCTTTCTCTGAGGCTCAGTTCCTGTGCCGCCTGCCCAGTTTGGCGCCGTCAGCCGACATCTTGGACGACGTGCTGCAATAAGGGCCTTCTATGAGCCGGGATCTCGTTCTTGTAGTCGTTGGCATAGATGACCAGGCTTCCGATGTCGTCTGCCCGGCTCATGGGGCTGTAATCCATGGAGACCCCGGAGTCTGCTACCGCCATGTAGGTGTACCCCGGCCCCTTGGGCACCCAGGCGTGGTTCGGGTACTCCAAGCTGGACTGTGACGAAAGGCCACCTGACCTGGAGCTCTGCGGCCCGGACCACAGGTCGGAGTGAGACTCGCACAACATCGTCTGTCCGGAGGCGAAAAGCACCCCGAGGGGTAAGGCCTCCTCGAGGCCGTCGGTCAGGTGACCGTCGTCTCTTTGGCTGCTGCTGCCGTTGAGGGTGACGTAGGTGTCTTGGGACTCCAGCAGAGAGGACTTGGAGCAGGGAGCTGGGTTCTGGTGGAGGGCCCTTAAGCGGTCCATGAGCCAGTGGTCATTTGGTTCGGCTCTCAATCGCTCCGTCGGGGCTGGATCGCCCCTTTCCAGCAGCTCTCTCTCGTCCACCCCTCTCACTACGCCCTCGTCCTCCCTTGGGCCTGTGGTCGGCGCTCTGAGGGCCTTGGGTGGCAGAGCTGGGAAAGGCAGGGAGGAGCCAGGGCGGAGCTCTGACAGGACCTCCAGGGGAGAAGGGCATTCTTCTGAGTAGAAGAACTCCGGAGTCAACCATATGCCTCCATCGGTATGACCCAACCACTCCTGTAGCCAAACACAACATCGGAGATTGAAAGCTCCTTAAGGCCTCGAACACTGAGATGAAGATGGGGTTCTTCTAAATTGTCCGGGAGCACGGCTCTTGATTGAAGTGACCCGACTACCATTAGACGTATTAGTAGGACAATCGGCTCGATGTTTGTCCACAGTGAGTCACAAAAACGACGTAAACATGGCGGCATCGTCTTAGCATTAGCAAGTTAGCATTCAGCAAGTACAGCCTCCAAGGGCCTGTTCTTACCTTAAAGTCCCCTCCATACACCGTGAAAAGACCTTTGAACTTGCTGTCAGGAGTCGGAATAGTCGGCCAAATCTTCTTTATGACAAACCTGAAAAGAGACGAGAGGCGCACAATATAATTCAGCGTTTGTGTTCCTCCATTTGTCGCTGCCGTAGGAACCTGGCAGATGTAAGTGAATGAGCTGCACGCTGCTGGTTATCTGACCTCCGTTGGGACAGAAGCATGACGAGAGACACCACAATGAGGATGAACGAGATGAAGAGCATCAGGGACACCATGACTAGGTCGAGTTCTGGAGGAGGCACACAATGGTTGGGAACAAACTTGACTTGGATCGGACCTTTCCATGTGCAGTAAATACATGGGACTATGTAAATGTTTGGCTATAGCACATATGAACGAGTATTCACCTGCGGGCAGCGTTTCCATGACAACCGGGTCCGTCCAGGCACTCCAGTAGCCGTTGTAGCTAATCCCGTCCAGCTTCACACGGACTCTCACCTTGTACTTGGTGCTTGGCTGCAGGCCTCTGAGGATCCACTCCGAGCTGGCTCGTACCACCTCGACCTGCTGAAACCAGCTCATCAAACAGGGATGCACTTTTCGGCGAGTTTTTGTTAAGGGAGAAGGCTTCTGATTATAATTTCATTAACAGTAATTCGCACGCCAAAAGTTTCATGAGCCAAACCGGAAGTGCGTAATCAATGTGGAAGTGGACTTCCTGTCAAGTGTCAACACATCAGGAGAAAATGGATCCGAGACTGTCTGAGTGAGTCTTCACTACTTTGCCCTCAGATGTACCTACAATTACATTTGCTGACATTGCAAGAGTGGTGGAGGAAAACTCCGTCACCAAATATAACACAGTAAATAAAGTTTATCATGTCCATCAGTATCAAGGTAACTTAAGTGAGAGCAATCAGGCTAACTGTTAGCTACTGAACTGTTAATTAGAATGACAACTCATTAGCGTGTCCACTTGGAGCACATAGAATACCATACGAAAGCATTATAGTCTGCTCTTAATGAAGCATTATGGTATCAATTTCTTCTTTATGGTTGTCCAAGTGAACGTCTTGTGTAATCTTAGCCGAATGCAGACGTCAACAGCTGCCGTTTTTTTTGGCACGGCTCAAAAACAGGCTCCCTTTTTCCTTTTAGGGGTGAAATGGTTTCCAAGGAAAAAGGGGACAGCCGCTGGTTTCAAGCAGCAAACCGTGATCCCTAACACGCAGTCGTCTGAGGTAGAGTGTCTGCTGCAGACCTTGGTGCTGCCCTGACCAGACAGGAAGACCACAACAATTGCGTGTTTCCGATAACAATTACTGAAATTGTGAAAAAGGTCTTGATCAAAACCGGTGCATACCCCCCCCCCCCAACCCTCCCCGACCCCGATATCAGCAAGGCATTAAAACAGGCGGCGTACCTGCCCCGAGTGGCCGTCGGCCGCGGCGTAGCTGACCTCGTACATCATGCTGTCGTCCATGTACTTGAGAGGAGGAGGCACCCAGCTGACGTTCAACTGGCCTTTCTGGGCCGTGGTGCTCACCGTCACGTTGGCGGGGGGGTCCAGAAGAACTGCCACGCGGGAGAGACAAGAGGCCGCTGGTTAGAGAGGATCATTCCTCCCTGAAATACTGCTGCAGAAGAGCAGAGGCTACAAACACATATGAGGTGTGAGGCGCTTGTCCCTTCCTGAATTGTTACTCGAAAGATATGAGAAAACTGTTTCCCATTCACACGACGTGTTTGTGGGTTTTATGCAAGCTTTTTCTCCAGACATGTTCAAGTTAAACCCGACACTGACGAGAGAGCCGCGAGTCTGAAGCTAAATGGTGAACAAAGAACCAAACGGTAAAACTGAGCTGCGTTTTTTGGGCGTTAAAGCCCTCTGGGCCGGCAGTGGCACCACTTACAGACGAGCTCGATGAGGAGGCTACGGCTGTGGATCAGCGCTTCCTCGCGGTGAACTCGTATGTCCATTTGGACAAACAACTGGGGTCGGTCCAGGTGGCAGATGAACAGCTTCTTCCCGCCCGCTGCAGGGAGGGCCCTCAGTGGGCACCTGCTGCTGTTTTCATTCCTGCTCACGACAGAGAAGACAGAAAGCAGCGTGGGTTCACAGGATTTTTCTTGAATGAGGTCCATCAGAATTCAGACATGCATAGTTCCGTTATATTGATTTATCTACCCTTTTCTTTATTATCAAGCCTTAAATATGTTGATCACCCCGCTTTCAAGAAATGTCCTAAGCACAGTGGGGACCTACTGGTAGGTGTAAGTGAAAGAGTACTGATCCACCGAGCCCGCCCTCTCCTCATCTTCCTCCCAGAAGCACGTGAAGTCCTTCCTGCCTTGTATGAAGCACTTCGGGTCTTCTCGTTCCTCTCTCAGCAGCATGGCCACTGAGGAGGGGGAATTAGGAGAGAACAGCTCGTTATTTTCATCATTAAATCCCCTGTACGTGTTTCTACAAAATGGTCACTTTTGATGTTCTACAGGTGTGAATTAAAAAAAAAAGCTGATCTTACCCTTTCTTTCGAGATCTCGCGCATCCTGGGTGACGGAGGCGTGTCGAATGGCGCAGAATAGCACGCAAAGCGCGGACCAGCGGCTCAGGTGAAAGCGCGTCATCCTTTTGTCTTGTCTGAGAACGGTCGCTCGCCGGCATCACTGAAGAAAAACAAGCTGCCACTGACCGGTGCGCACCGTGGCAGGGGGAGGCTTGTTTTGGGGCTGATACCATGGATAGCGCTGCGCCGTTTACGCGCCTGCACGTGAGCGATAAGCCGCGCGGAGCAGAGCTGTTTACTTCCTCCAAAAAGTCGGTGAAGGCGGGGCACGCGCACTCCAACGAAACCTTGGGACGTGCGTAAAACCCGCGCAAAGTCGGATAAGAGAGAGAGGTGGATGGGTAGATAGAATGATTGTTTTCTATTATTTTCAATTCATCTAACTAAAAATAATGCTGATGTCAAAGTTAAATATTGAATTGTATATTGTTCAAATGGCCTCGTACGTGATAACCTGTGCCGTGGGTGACCTGTAGTGAACCCCAAGTAACGGAAACCGCGTGCTCCGAGACGCAGACGGTTTCTTATCTACTTGCTGCACCCACACGTCCTCTTCGTGTAGCCAGCATTATCAGCGCTGCACACGGTGTCTTCACCTACGACAGGCAGTTTAAATGCAACCCAGCGCCTCGGTTACGTCACGTCACGAGGGGACAAGATGTCCTGACGCCACTGAAGTGGGAACTGATGTAAAGATCTCACGTCCCTGCCTTCGGTGACAGAGACACGTTGGACCAGTGTCCAGCTGTCTGGGGTTCACTGGCCCTGTCCAGATAAGTTCTGCTTTTACACACAACACGGCCCTGACCTGGTGTTTTGGAGTTAGGAGGTGAATTACATTTCAGATGCTGGTGTTGTATATTCTCTTAAAAAGGATCTGCAAATACTCTTCCATTTGTAATGAATATATTCTTTATTTTCATATACACGTTTCGTAGAATCTCAATTTATTCTCGTTTGGAGGCTGCATTTTGGGCCCCACAATGCTTCCATCTTACACATTCACAAAGTAAAAAAAAATGACCATGTGATCGCCCCTCTTTTAGAAAGCGACCAATCAGGAATGCGAAACATGACAACAAATAGATCACACACACAAGAGAGAAAGAACAAAGCCCCAGACTAACAGCTACTGACTGGATTTATATAAAAGCGTCAGTCAGGAGTTTCTCCATATGGCAGAAAAGTGGTTAAATATTAAATATCACTGGACAGTTTAGCACATTTAACATTTTCAAGTAGCAGTTGACCTTGTGAGCTCCTTTTGCAAACTATTTCGGATATCATGAGCTCTGTGATGCCCCTCCATTCAGTTTGAATACATCGCAAACCTGCAAAGGCCGGAGTGCTGAAATACAAACATAGTGTCATGATTGTTGCACACAGATTCCTCGTAGTAAAGCCTCAAAGGGGTGCGAAGGAGACGATTATATCAGCTATGGGATATTCAAACAATAGCTTTTGTTGGCCAGAGGTTATGGTTAAAATATCAAATGACAAGTCAGTAATCGGCACACGGACAATCACACCGGAAAGGACAAATAACCATTTTGTGGTGCAATCAAAATACTTCATCAGGAAACAGTTTTCTGGTGTCTAGGTGTGTGTGTTTGTGTGTGTGTGTGTGTGTGTGTGTGAGTTCACTTCAAGTGGCAGTGGTCACAGGTTGAGTGACAAAGGCTCAGCGCCTTCATCTATGATGAGCTAACAGCACAAACAATTGCAACAGGGCCAACAGGGTTCCCCTGGGAGCCGGAGGGCGGAAGCTACGTCAGCTCGGATCACCACGCACAAAGAAGGACTTAATTCACTGCTCAAATAGGTCTTTGCAAATAGTTTTTAACTGCTAATAAATGCTCTAAAAATGGCCTTTAACTATCAGCTCCATGTTTTTCCCAATAGTGGGAGCACCACAGTTGAAGGGTATATCCTTCACAGACATCAGGGTACACACACACACACACAGGTGCATTTCTACCAAACAGTTAAAAATAATGTCAGTGAACAAGTTTAATCGTGGTGGTGAATGCAAGTTTTACGACAGACGCCGTTAAAGACGGAGTGGCACAAAAAGGTGAGCGAGGGGGCCGAGGCACGACACGCCGACCGAGTGGCGACTACGAGTGTGTCATCGCGTGTGTGTGTGCATGTGTGTGAAGGGAGCGTTGTGCAACGCGAGGCGTTACTGAGGCGGCAGGGCTGCACAGGCTTTGGTGGACCATCAGCTCCCCCCAGAGCCCGTGGTTGGAAAACAGAGACAGAAAGAGGGGCACCTTTAAGGTGACAGACCGATGAAGAAGGTGCTCGAGGCACCGAGAGGAAAAATTCTCCAGGTATGATTGTGTGTGTGTGTGTGTGTGTGTGGCTAAGAAGCCGGCTGGTTTAGCACGCGCAGCCCCCGTGGCTCTCTGACGGCGAGTCTTTAAGGGCCTGGTTCCTGTGGTTGGCCTCGAGGCCCATGTCCCCCTCCATGCTCTCGTTCATCTTCTGGCAGATGACGTCCACCAGGCACTCAAACACCTGCTTCACGTTGACGTTGTCCTTGGCGCTGGCCTCGAAGAACTGGAAACCTGGAGGGCGTTTGCAAGATGCTCCTGTGTCATCCGCCGTGAGCAAGTACAGTTGCATGCATGTTGAACTGTTCCTACCTAAATCCTCAGACAGCCTCTGGCCGTCCTCCAGGGGCACCAGCCGGTCGTCCTCCAGGTCACACTTGTTCCCAACCAGGATCACCTGAGCGTTGTCCCAGGAGTACGTCTTGATCTGCGTCGCCCTGTCCAACGGGCAGAACAGGCCGCGTGATCGGAGGCAGAGGGCTTTAAAGTCCTCAGTGACCAGTGGGTAAGAATCTCCAGGGGTAATAAAAGGCAAAGATGTCCTAAAAAAGGTCAGACTCACCAGTCCTGGACTGCGGTGAAGGAGTCCAGGTTGGTGATGTCGTACATGAGCAGGAAGCCCATGGCTCCTCGGTAGTAGGCGGTGGTGATGGTGCGGTAGCGCTCTTGCCCTGCGGTGTCCTGCACACACACACACACACACGTCTACAAATTACAAACTAAAAGAAACATTAAACCCTTTTGGTTAGGCAACACATGACCACCACCCAAGAGGCTCTGCCCGCCGCTCCGCACAAGAGAAGGAGGAGGAGGAGGCGGGGCCGCAGTGGGTTTGTCGGAGGCATCTTCCAATTGAAAGTGTGACGATGCGCTCGGTGGCTCCAAACAGGTGTGGTGGATGAAAGATGCAACAGGTAGACAGACTCCCCTCCACCCTCACGGTTACTTGGTAACCCATTAAGTCCTTCATTTGCATCTGGGGCCTAAGTGTGTGTGTGTGTGTGTGTTTGTCTGTTTTTCGCAGTGGGTTGCCCGGGTAACCGTAGAGGCCACGGAGCGTCATAAATGTTCCATTAGACCCGGGGCTGCCCCCAAACAATCCCCTCTCACTTTAAACAACATTATATTCTCTCAAACTCTGCTTTCTGTCGGGGCTTTTTTTGTTTTTGTTTCATTAAGAAAAGTGTCAAATATTGCAGGTCCCTCCTTTATCTCATCCACACAGACTTAAGCAGATTGGCATCTAACCAAATAGAGCAACAGTTGCTTAATCGACCCCCGGCAGTTAACAAAAGCAGCTCCCTGGTGTGTGTGTGTGTGTGCGTGCGTATGTTTACATGTATGATGATAGGGACGGTTGACATACGTGGTCGGAGACAACACCGGGACCCTGATGAAGCGTTTCCATCAGCCCGACGACACAAAGCGTCCCCTGGATGCGAGTGTGCAAAAGGTGTGTGCAGGTTTGCTCAAAGATCAGAGATATATTTCCATGGCACCCAATGGAAAACGAGGGGGATGTAAACAATAGGTGCACACAGTAGGAGACATGCGCTCGATTCACCGTGTGTGTGTGGGGGGGGGGGGGGCGGTGAGCCGGTTTCCATGACACAGCGGAGGCCGGCAGCTGTGCGGTGGGACCATCAACAAACGCTGCTCCTGCCCGAGGAGCGCCTGGAATCAGGTGTTCCGTCAGGAGCTGATCATTAACGCCCTGGAAAGGGAGCACTGGGTCCCACGCCCTCTTCAAACACGCCGCTCCACCGCAGTAAATCTCCATTATGTCCCCGTCACATGCTGATAGGGAGCTTCCTTCGCTTCCGGCTCTCAGGAAGCAGACGGGTCCCTTTGTCGTTACACGTCCCCAGAACCCGACAGACCCCCCGCCCTCCCCTCACCGAGCGCACGCCGCCGTAGCAGCTCACTCTGTCGCGCTCCTTCTCAGCTGTTGGTCGCACACCACGTGTTATTAAGAAAAAAGACACATGCTCGGGTCCAAGTCTGTGTGTGTGTGTTTTGGTGTGTGTGTGTTTTGGTGTGGGCTCCTCTGGGCTGCTGATTCATCTTTGACAGCGTTTGCGTACCGTAGAGTGGCTCACGCGTTGTTGGTTCTGATGAATCACCTGTTTGAACAGGCTTAACCGTGTGTATGAAAAGGATTTGTAGTGTGTCGTGACTAATGTGGGCTGGGGAGGAAAAGAAGAAGGATCAACCGTGTAGAAGCCCGGCAATGAACGCCAGGGTTTGGTATTTAGACCACTAGCTCCAGCTAGCAGGCTAAGCTAACCAGCCATGAGAGCGCATGGTTTCCCTAAAGAGGTCCAATAACTACAGATGTGCAATAGGAAATATTGCGTGTTTTTTGTTGTTGAACCCTCCCTCGTGTCTTTTAAAGTGGCATCCTTGGTTTGTGAAGTTTAAAACTGCTACAACATGTCCACATGCATCCATCGAAGCCATCACACACACACACATACACACACACACACGAGCGCGCGGCCGTGCCAACCACACCTCCTCTGAGCCACGACGCTGTGATGGAGGGCGGCACGCCGTGCCTCGACCACAAAAACACGACCCCACAAATTACGTTACTTTTTAGCATGCAAGCGTTTCCCTGGTGAGAGGCTTCTTCTCTGGAGGTGCGAAGGAGAGGAAGTGAACTCAGTGGAAACTATTCACTCGCCTGCAACATCATTAAAACCCATTCAATGGCACCGTTTCCTCTGTGCAGGGATGTAGATGCTAGTTTGTTAAGCGGTATACACTTTAATTAACTATCTTCCCTATGACTGTTTATTCATCTATATTTATTACATTATAACGGTTAGGGGATGTTATGCATGTTAAATGTTTTTTAGAATCATATGCCTAGCTTATCGATCTATTTCTTCACCTGTACTTGTTATTATGAGCAAGCATTTTATTTATATTTACTGTTAATTTAATTTCCTTTTATTATATTGTTACATAAAAACATAATGATGGTCACCGTCTCTTAGTATTCATCAACATGAATCACCGTACTTTATAACCGTTTGAAAATAATTGCTAAATCTTGTGACCAGTCCTTCTCTTCTCCCCTTTCACAATAAAAGCCCTAGACATGGCGTGTGTTTGGCATGTTTGTGTCGTAAAGGCCCTAACGTGTGTAGAGTTCATTTCTACATTAACTGCTGCTTGAGAAAGCCACAAATTGTGCAATGTGGCCTTGACTAATTTGCATGACGACACGTGTTCAGTAAACAAAAAATGAAAAAAAAAGCAACGAGCAAAGAGGAACCACTGATGTGGCCAACAAAAACTGCAGAAACAGGTTTCAAGTTTAGCCTAAAAAATGGCTGAATCGACACCTGAAAAACGTTATGAGCGCCACCATCTTGGTATCTAGCGCTCCACAAGGCTTTTTCTCAAACTTTTAAATTACAATAAAGTAAAACCAAATTCCTTGTGTCTTTGTTGGGAAACCTTGGCGTAAGCTTAGTAGACTCCAAAAGGTTTCTGTATTTATTTTAAATAGTTTGTTTCCGTTTCCTTGAAGTTGCCAAAGGAATCATATTACAGATGTTGAAAAATGCAAAATAACCTGCAGATCTGCGGTGAGACGGTTTCTCCTTCTCTCTGAGCCTCGAAAGTAGAACTACGGGTCACACTTCATGCTCCTGAACCTCGCCCTGCAGCCGTCTGCCTCCCAGCCAGCACCAAAGAGACAAGGATCACTCTCATCCTCCTGGCCTCCCGGTCCCGTTTCCCTCCATTCACATCCGAGGCGATGCCGTTTTGAAGAGACTGGACAGGTTAAAATGCGACGGGCTCAGGTGTGTTGGATAGAGGGCGCAGAGCACGTTACGATCAATACGCCTTATTAGGTAGAGATGCAACAGACGCTTCTTTCACATGACTTGCTTATTTGCAAATATTTTCTGACATTTTCTCTCATGGAAACTTGTTTGAATTACATATATACAGTATAGTCGCTCCAAGTTACTGGACTGTCAATAATCCACCAGGAAAGTAACTCTATCCAATAGGTTTTACTTTACGGCTGCAGGGGCATCGTCATGGCGCTGAACATCGCCAACGGCAACCTGCTCGCGGTGAATACCATAAAACGTAATCAAACTACATTTGTAAAACCACACACACACACACACACACACAGTATCTTATCTTTCAATCCACTCACCCAGATCTGTAACTTGATCCTCTTGTCGTTGCGGAAGACGGTCTTGACCTTGAAGTCGATGCCCACGGTGCTGACGAAGGCGGAGGTGAAGGAGTCGTCGGCGTAGCGGAACAGGAAGGACGTTTTCCCCACGCTGCTGTTGCCGATGATCAGCAGCTTGAACATGTAGTCAAAGTTCTGGTCGGCCGCGTCCTTCTGGGACGGCGGCTGCTGGAGCCGCGAGTCATTGGATGCCATCTAGAAGGAGGAGGGAGGGGGGGGGGGACAAGAAGGAGGCTGATCACCTGATGAGAACATCGGCTCAGTCAAACAGACTGAAAAGTCCACTGGGCATCTTCAAAGCAGCACTGTCACATTAAACAATGCGACTCTAAGCCTAGCCAGGTCCATGTGACCTCTGAAGTGTCATTAAACATCTTTACAAACGTAAAAGACGGTGAGATAAAGTGTAGAACGCTTTTGGAAGTTAGAGGACGCCGTGCCATCTGCTTTATTCTCAGCATTTTGGCCTAATCTCTCCTGGAGGGGGCGTTGTCAGATGACCAAACCTTCGGATGTCAGTCGGCTAAACAGGGAGAGATCAATCGGTTCAGATCAGCCCTGCCTCCAACGCTCTCTCTCTCTCTCTGTGTGTGTGTGGGGGGAGACCCGTCTCCGTGGAAACCGGACAAGGGACCCAGCTGCCAGCCAAGACCCATTAGCGGTCAAAGCAGCCAGTTCACTGGGATGTTAACTGGCCAGAGGAGGTCCCCAGAGTGGGATGGACATATCCATCACACTATCGATGGCTTCGGAAAGAAAGAGAGGAAGGGGGGGGGGGGGGGGGGGGAGGCTCATCTCTACTGAGACGTACTGTGTCAATGTTTGCTCTCACAGTAATTGCCAGGTTATGAGGGGACGAGTCCATATTCCTCAATTGTATACTGATTGTTTGCTCTTGTATGCGGCTGTGTTTGCTCCCCTAGAAAAGGAAACAAAAGAACTGATGGCTGAAACAGAAGAAATAAAACCCTAAACCGTGGAATTCATTCAATATTTAAGTCATCCCAAATCACTGTTGTTGGATTTGTATCAGGATTGATCTGTATCTGCGGGCTCACTTTCCACACAGCCAGTTCAAGCCGGCGCATGTTGAAATGAACAATGACACAATCCCCTTTCACAATTCGACTTTACCGGGAAGGTACATCCCCCCCCCCGTAAACATTATCCCTTTTATACTGAAAGGTGCTTCGTAAAGTGCTCTGATCATAAGTATCACATCTTCCTAGTGTCATCGCATGATGCAGTGGCACATAAAGGCCCCCCAGGGAGGGATGCTGAAAGATCCCATTGCATCTACCGATTTTAGCTCAGTTTTAAGCCTGAGGTGACCCCAGTCACGTGCCCCCCCCCCAGCTCAGCATGTCTGCAGGTCAATAAAAAGACTCATACAGCCAGCAAAAGATGAAACCAGATCAATTAGCAGATAAAAGACTGTGTTTTCTTTTCGTTTGATTGGAAGGTGTCGAAAGGCCCGATGAAGGGGTCTGTTTGTAGGAGCCATCTGGCTCACTTCGACCACACGTAGGAAATAAGTGGGGCAGCTGTCACGTCAGTTCCGGCATTGTTTGGGAAGATTGAACCCCCCCCCCCCCCCCCTTGATCGGAGGTAAAGGATATCATCTTCATTTTTACGACAGACGTGAACTTTAACAACTTCATGCAGCAGCGGTGTGACGAATAAAAAAAGGATCCAGCTAGAAGCATACGTTTGGTATCACTCCGCGAACATCCACCTGTTGTTAAAATAACGCATGACCACCCGGGCACGAAGGCAGTGCGGGGCAGGACAGAAGAAACTCGAAAACTTCAAACTAACTTACGTTGCTGGGGAGGGAAAAGCAAACGTCCCACTCGACTCCCGGGGCAGCGGTACGCGGATGTCTTCCGTCCGGCGGGGCGGTGAGATGCCGGGTGGAGTCACGTTAGCTTGCCTAAAGTGAACCTAGCGCCTTTAAATGTCCCCCTTTTCCCACGGGATACTTTTCTGCTCGTGTCTTCTCTCGAGGTTCGGAGCCACTCCCGGGGTCTCTGTGGCGTGGGTGACGCTGTGACTGAATGTGACACGGACACGCAGAAGAGCTGAAGGGGCCGCGTCCACAGCGCGAGGAGAGAGGGCTGGACACCCAGGGCGCGCGCACCACGGTGACGCGCGCCCTCCAGAGAGCCAGGACAGCATGGCTAGCAACCATGCCATTCAAGTAATAATGACCTATTATACCACCTTATGTATATTGCTCCATCCTCTCCGTGAGGTTAAGAACACAAACATGTAGTATTAGGAATAGGAACATAATCCAAAAATACTTATTTGTATTGTTTATTGTACATCTCACTAGGGTGGTTTTAGGAAACATGCCATGTGTGATAAAAACGCAATACAACCCCCTCCCTTCCTTACGGTCCTGGTTCTCCAGTTACCAAAGCTCAATGTGTGGTCATTAGTTGTGGTTTCATTTGATCAAATTATGTATGTGTGTGTGTGTGTCCAGTTATTGTTTGTATCAAACTGAGCAGCCTCGTCTTGAAATAAATTGCATTTAGCATCAGGACTTGAGTGTTTTTTCATGCTGCTTAGGTACACATCCACCACAGAGATCAAACTAATGCAAATGAGGTCTACATTTCCACATTAGAGACTAATTGAATAAAAGCTGCTTCGGGCTCCCTGACTCATAATTAATTGAACAAGCCGCAGCGCTGCAGGGCCGCTTACTGGGCTTCCAGACGTTTCACTCTGTGAAACGGTCGCTTTCTCACACACCTACTCATTTCCTCTTGAGGGTCAGGAATGACGGAGGAACGAGTCCTCAACACTTCCTTTTGTTTCCCCGTTTCCTCATGTTTTACTTTGCTCACAGGCGCAGTGCAGGGAATTCTTTAACAGCGTGCATGTTCTCGCACTGTTACGGCAGAACCTCCATATGGCCATACGGCACAGATACCTTGAGAGTTCTGCAGCGCTGCAACGTCTCAAGCCTTTTCACTTTACCTCCCCCAGGTCATGCCTTGAAGGTATGAGTGGATAAACTTGTTCTTTGGTTAAACAGCGTTGACTTTATTTCCTGATGCCACTGGCGTCGGGGACTTGTTGTTAAAGCGTTTCAAAACATCTATTTGTGACAGAAACTTCCTTGTACATTCTACAAAAAGGACAATAAGCTGTTGCACAATGTCAGCAAAGTGAAACAAACTGCCCTCAGGGGTAATTATGTGTGTTCCTCATGTTCTCTTTATAAAGCAGGACGGAAGGAAAATAAATCACACTAAATGGTTATTAGTCGCAGATGCCTGGATGAATGAACATTTTGCTTTTAGTGCCGGGCTCTTACATTGAAAGGCCTGCATATAAGCCATCAGTGCTGATGATGTTGCAAAGAGAACAGCGGCTCTCTCAGCCTGCAGCTGGCCAGCAGAGCACCTACTCCGCATTCAAGGCTGGGCCTCCCACAGACCTGCTGTGCGTCACCGGTAATTGAATTAAAACCTTTCCTATTTCAAATCCCGACGCGGTCTGCTTGTCTCCGGGTTCTCTCATCAAGGTTTTGTTTTTTGAATGCTTGGTTTCAGAGCAGAACGACCCCGACAAGACCAACATGTCGTACAGGGTGCAACTAAATCAATGGCACAATAATATCCCAAACACACAAGGTGATAAAATTAACATTTATGGTCATCAAAATATATGGATACACACTTTTACAAATAAAAAAGGCTCTAATTTAGTGGTGCCCAAAGTGGGGGGCGCACCAACTTCATCACCAACACACACACACACACACAACAAAATAAAATAAAAAAAGGCACCAAATACAATTATTAAACGAGTTTGGGGCGGTATCGT
Source organism: Pungitius pungitius (assembly GCF_949316345.1). Taxonomy (NCBI): domain Eukaryota; kingdom Metazoa; phylum Chordata; class Actinopteri; order Perciformes; family Gasterosteidae; genus Pungitius; species Pungitius pungitius. The sequence goes on along the minus strand of NC_084911.1, from coordinate 18,841,884 downwards.
GTTTCTACACTATCATAGGGGGGCTCACAAAAAGTTTGTGAACTGCTACTGCACTTCTATGCTGAGCTCAGCTAATGAAAGCACCTGCTTCCAAACATCGCCCCCTGCTGGTCCAGCACAATTCCTGACGCGCCGTGTACACATTTGAAGGGGCTTCTTTTTTTGGGATAACATTTGTTATATTATTATCATGACAAGCAATAAAACCAAATGGTAAAAAAAGCATCAAAATACATGAAATGTGAGACAGCAAAGTCTCCGATTGACATTGGGTACACACACCCCTCTCTAAATGGTGGATAAATTCAAAGCTGTGTAGATCAGGTTAGCCGTGGTGCAGATGAACCCGATCAGGTTGCAGAGGCTGGACAGGCCGTGGTAGCGGGCGAACGTGCCCTTGCACGCCCTGTACTTGGGGTCCTGCTCCCTGAGCTTAGCGTACTCCTCCTTCTGGCTGCCCAGGCCGATCTGCTCCCCCAGGCCATGCTCCTTCTCCACCTCCCTCATCTGGAACATCACCGCGGTGGCCGCCGGGCCCAACCACCTGGCGTTCAAGCCAGCCGCGAGCAGCGCCACGAAGTACAGCAGCATCTGCGAAACAGGAAGACGCCGACAATTTGCATGCCTACGTGATTCAAGGAAGTAGCTAGAGACTTGTGTGCGCCTGTGATGTCTGACCTGCACACTTTCCTGCCAGACCAGCAGGACCTTGGGGTGGTACATGGCGTACACGGCCAGGCTGACGACGTTGCCACCCAGCAGACAGGAGAAGTACACAGGGAAGAGCTTGCTCTGCACCAGGCCAAAGGTGTGCCGACTGACCTGCCGCACCAACGCAAAACCTGCAGCACACGCATGGAGATCCCAGTCAGGAACCAAAGTGCCCTGTGAAAGCCTGTCGCCATGACTACTTCTGTTGGATCCATACATTTTACCGGAGAAAGTGGCGAAGAGTCATAATGTTGCTGTTTTATGACTATTCTATGGCAAAGATATATTGATCAAATAATTTTATTTTTTTTAAACTTAAATATCATACAACAAAACAATGTGTTTTATAAAAACGGGCAAATGATTGAGCTCATGCCCATAAATGATCATACAGTGTGTTGATAACTCTGAAGTGATCAGGTTGAAAAAGCCTTGTGAGAGGCCCATCTCTTCGGGGGGGGGGGGGCCTCACCTGCTATGAAGGAGACCCAGACCTGCATACCCCAGGAGAAAGAGAGCACCAGAAGGTGAAGCACTTTGACCAAGTCCGCGGGCTCGCCCTCTGTTGCCATGGTGTCACTCTGCAAAATACACATGATAAATACACATTGAGCCTACACCCCCCCCACCTCATTGGGATACCACAGATCTCAGTACTGTACTAGTACAAATAAGTGAAAAAATATATACGCCTTCTGTTAGGCAAAAAGTTCCCAGTGAGGTCACACGTGCTTGAGGGTCAGAGGTCAACGTCAGAGTTAAACTTATATGAAAAAACTCCCTTAACAGAAAACTTATTTATTTGGGCGTTTACATTTACTGTTGCGGACTTCTTAAACTTCATTAAGTAAATAGTAGTTATATGACAGGATCACGCGCGCACCCCACCGGGGCCACGGAGATAACTGCGTCCTGCTCCACACTTGCAAACCTGATAAGTCCCCAGAACGAGATAAGGCAGCGCGGGGAAAAACACGTCTCGGAACCCACTGACAACGACATTCACATCTCCACACCCATCGCTGGCCTCATTTGCACGTGGTGACAACGGCAGATTGATTAAATGACATTAAACCTACGTCCCCTCTCAGCCACAGCTCACACTGCCACAGGCTAACAGGCGTTAGCTTCCGGGCTAATTATGTCGCGAGTTTTATGCCGTCGGAGGTGAGCGTGTCACGGTGAGACGTACAGTCGTGTCCCTCTGAGTCTCTCACACACCTGCACTCACCTGTCGTTCCTCGTCCTCTGTCGGTGACGGTATTCAGCAACGTCAAACGCCAACGAGTCACAACCTCCGTGTGATCCAAGGTTCAGCCCAGGGTTCAGACGCTGTCAGACCGTCATGTCAACAAGCCCCGCCCCTTGACGTTAGCCGGACCAATGGAATTCTTTGAAACATTTTTTGAATTGCTTCACATCCATTCATCGATTTGTTGTTGCTTTAATCACGTGCACTTCCCATCCCAGCTGTGGAAGTCGACCAGGAGGAGAAACCTCTCTCTATTGCCTTACAATTTCAAACGATGAATAAAATATTTTGATTGTTATTATTTTTAATAATGTAATCAATAATAGTAATTAGGGCCGGGACTTGTTGTTGTCTGAAGTCATGAACGCTAGTTGGTGCTCCAGTATAATCGGTCCTCCGAAACTCATCCAGTGAGAAACGTTCCGCGGTGCAAAAAATAAGTAAAAAATGTGTTATTTTTTGTGTAATTAATTCATCTTAATTCACATTGTAATTAATTAATCGTAATTAACGCGCTAAAGTCCCGGCCCTAATAGTAATACATATATTGTATTACTACACATTACGTTTGAAGACTAATCTATAAATGCATATATACATTACTGAAACTGCTATTGTTAAGGTGTTCACTGAGATCCACTTACACACTGACAATGACAACATTTCTGTCTTAATCATACAAGGTATTTCTGCACGGCTTTTGACACGCACTTAAATTGTACTTATAATGGCACTTATCTATAACATGTTTTGAAACTAATTATTTGAGGAAAATTGTACTTTCTTGTTACTTGTTCGTCCGAGTTTGTATCGCTACGGTTGAAATGCACTCGTTGTAAGTTGCTTTGGATAAAAGTGTCCGCTAAATGACATGTAATGTAATGTAATAAGTGTATCTGGTTTCCCATGTTTGGAAGTGATCAATGCCATCTGTTCTCACATCAGGCCTTTTGCATGGAGGTGCTGGTCCGGTTCTGGAGAGGATAGTGTCGGCCACACTACATTCTGCCATGTGGGGCTCCAGTTTCACTTGGTCTCTTCTTTATGTTCCATGCATTGATGACAGCCACTGTTTAAACTTGCACCAAATGTACAGGCCCCATCAAAAGATTTAAAAAACAAAGTTAAAAAACTAAAAAGTAATGCTGCTTCTCCATGTTTAGTTTTGACTGTGGAAACAGAAAGTAGACCAGTCACAGGAAATCACTTCTCCCATGTCTAGAGTTGGTAATGTAAAGTCTGTTTTTGCCTGACCAAGAACATAATCTTGTTTTGCAAACCAGTTTCCTGTTAAGGGAAACAATAAGAACAAAACCAGCTAAAATGTTCCAAAGGCAATGGCCATCATTTCTCATTGCTTTTAAAACAACATTATTGTTGTGATTAATTAACTAATGAATATACCTCTGATCTATCGAATGTGATACAAAAAACATCATCTGTATATGGTGTAATAAACACTTCAATATAAAAAAAATCTAAATTTTCTGAATTGAATTTAACTTGTCAGGCTTCACATGGTTGAGTCCATCTGCATCTTAAGTGTTGTGACTTATTCCCCAGTCAGAATTATTCAAGTCATCACTTGTGTACCAGAGCCAAAAAGACATCTTCTGGACTAATTTTCTGATTTGCCTGTAAGCTTTTTATTGTGATGTGAAAATTTCCAGTGAAGCATTTTTCCACTCTTTATATCATGCATTAGCTGATCATCATTGATTTCAGAAGTTTCAGGAGCAAGAGCTATAAATGAGAAAACAAAATAACACACAATTCAATGAACATGACAAAATACTCTCGTAATCTCTGTGATTTTGGGAAGCCAGAATTTATTGCAGTGCAACAAACTGCAATAAATTAAAATTCTACATTGATTTAACCCACACTGTGATAAATTGCTGTAAATTAACAGTGGATTTACCCAGAAGAGCTGCCGGAAAGTTGGAGGAATAAAATACAGACTGAGAAGATAAGGCAGGACACAGTGTATGTATGATTAAATGTAACATATAATCAAATAGTCGCTTCATGCATTCATGTAACGGAGGAGCCGAGATAAAGATAAACTTATCGCCATGAACTGACAGTGTCCAGTGTGGTTTTCTCTTTGTATTTATGTCAAACAGACCATAAGGCAGCATCAGTCAACAATTAGATCCATGTGTGGTGGAGATTTAGATAATTAATAAATTGTTGACATGCAACAGAGGTTCCTGCTGCTGATGGTCGCAGGTATTTACTGACAAATACCTTTACACACCGTGTAACACTTGACGTCATCGTCATATTATTTGAAGGACGTCACGTTTGAAAAATCAACAGAGGGGAGTTAAATTCAGAATCCGGGATCTGCTATTGGACACACAACACGGTCAGTCTTCACCCCTCGTCCAATCACAAGCCGCTCAAATTCCCGGCTAACCAATCGGTGGCGGCCCTACAGAGGCGCAGTACCCGGATGAAGTTGAATCCACCCAGCATCCTCCGCTGCTGACATCCCTTTGGTAAGTGAGACAGTCACACGATTACGCAAATGCGAAACGATACAACCCATAAGACACAAACCACGCACTGCACTTTGGTATTTTGCTCTGAAATGTGCTTATTAAAAGATGTATTCGCGTCTCTTTCAGTCTTTGCCCACAGGATAGCATCTGTTAGCGCGTTAGCTGGCTAGCTGTAGCTATTTGGTGTTTTTCTGACCCTGTTTGACGTGATGTAAGACGGATAAATTGGCTGTAAGATAACATTATTCAGAGTTTTATTTATACATATATATATATATTGAATGGTGAGGTATTATTCACGAGGGATAGATGAAATGTTATTTGCAGGTTTGTTCGGTTTGGTCCAGTAATTTGAATGTTATCTGCTTTTGATCCAGGTAAGCAGCCATTACTGGTTAACAATGGTTTGTGAATGACTGCCCTATAACCAGCTATTACTAACGTTATTTCTACCATAACGGCTGCTAGTGTAGGGACTAGCCCAAGAAAAGGCTATACTTCTATTGTTTAGAAGAAAACCAGCACCAAAGTATTATTCTACATATCCTCTTCTTATTTACAGTTACACAACATCACAAATGGGGCGCAGGAAGTCAAAGAGAAAGCCACCTCCAAAGAAAAAGATGACGGGCAACCTGGACGTCCAGTTCACCTGCCCGTTTTGTAACCACGAGAAATCCTGCGACGTCAAAATGTAGGTAAACGCAAAACGGAACAAGATGAAGAAATGCACCATGATCCATATAACTAAAGTACTTAACGGTTCTCCAGGGAACGAACCCGCAACACAGGAATCATATCATGCAGCGTTTGCTTGGAGGAGTTCCAGACTCCAATTACCTGTATCCTTTTTAGACCAATTGTTTGTGGAATTAAATTCTCTATAGTAAGTATAGTATTGCATGAAAGTCAGGTCTAAAAGCCAATGAGCGAGTTGTGAGTCTTTTTTATTCTTATGGAATGTCCCTTAACCCGATTTCCATCAGATCTGTCTGAGCCAGTGGATGTTTACAGTGATTGGATCGATGCCTGTGAAACGGCAAATCAATAGTCGTGTTCCCCCGTGACCTTTGCCCCGATCCCAACTCAGTTCACTTACATTTCCCCCCCCCCCCCACTTGTGAGCGGCCCATTAAATCCAGCCCTGTTCAGCAAGCACAATGCAGCAAAATCTTTCAAAGCCAATGGAAGCGTACAGGTATTTGTTTTTACTTGACGTGCTGGTCAGTTAACCTTTTTTTCCCAGTGTGGATGGATGAGCACGACACGCTCCTCTGGCTGGGCCAGAGTCAGCATGTTGTTTGGTCTACGTCGCGGTTCTCTGTGTAAATGATTTTTATATGTCCGTACTTGTCCCATTATGAAACCATTTTATTACTTTTAATTGATTAGATCACGACGTTGTCTCTTTTTCTTTCCCAGACTAAAAAGTCTCGTCACCGTACTGGAATTTCCATGAGTGTAAAACACATTATGTTCATGTTGTTATTCTTTGTGTTTGTTAATGAAGTGAATATGACCGTTGTTTTCAGATTGTTGTAATTATTAGACGATATAGTGTTACTTTTTTAGCGGTAGCTTTTTAGATTTTAACCCAGTCTCAAATGCACTAAAATTTGTTTTTTTAATAATAATGCTAGTTTATTTATTTTCCTTTTTAAAAATCACAATCATGCAATGTCACTTGTGTGTATTTCACATGTAATGTGTATTTTTAACCAATAAGAAAATCAAATCAGAACCATATTTTTTTTTCAAGTGTTTTTTTTTTATTGCACAATGTCATGTTTCGTGAAAGTGTATAGAAATCAAATTTTAAAAATTCAAGGAGGTTAGCAAAGATGCAAAGTTTGAACAATGTTGAATCAAAGCAAACAAATTAAAGTGAAATGTTACCATGCATCACTCAACACGAGATCCTGGATCTCAAAGTGGACAAAAAACTACATTTGAATAAAGGGAATGTTTCCTTTAGATAAAAATACAGTAAGTGTACATGTGCTTTACCTCCACTAGATGGCGCTCTGCTCTGCGACACGACCCCAGGCCCACTCAGCACACGATCACAAACCGGGGGCTTATTTTCACACCTAATTCAAACAGTAACTGGGGGCAATAACTAAGAAATGCAGAGGTTGCGATGGCACTCCAGGGGCCGGAGACCCCTCTTTGTGCTGAATGAATGCACATTACTGCCGTCCAATGGGTTGAGCTCCGGGCCGACCCTCCACCCACATTACATTCAAAGCATTCGCTGGGTTAAACTGTTGGATGCAGGACATTTCAAAAACCACACTGGTCTGGATATTTGGCACGGTTCAGTTCGCACCAAGGCCGATGAAGAGTTAGGTACAGGATGATGTCCTGATGATATTTTACTTGAGAATATCATACAGTCATTGCTAAAATACCACAATACCGCTTTTCATGTAAACGTTTTCAAATGTCTGCTATATTTAAAGAAATAATCACTCTCAATCTCTGGCTGCAACTGTGTAAAAATACCATGTCAAAAAAAAAGAATATTGATTTAGAATTTCAATTTCAGGAATGAATCGTCACAATACCTCAAGAATACATTGTGGGTGTTATACCCTTTATTGTACTACTACTATAACCTCATTGTAACATTTTAATTACTATAACTGACAAATAAGTGGAATAAAAACGTACAAATTAAAAAAGAAAAAAAAAAATCACGCAAGTAGCATCAAGTGGAAATACCCAAAGTACCTCTGATTTGAACCTACTAAATGACTCACTCAACTATTAATCACAACACCTTCAAGTACCTCCTGTACTTCGGATCAAAAGCCTCTACTCTTTTCCCCTCAACGCTTCCTTACAATCGACACAAAGCCGCGTGAATGAGCCCATGAGACGAGGGAGAAAGATGGCGAGGTGGGTGATTCTCAGGCTGCCCGAATACGACAAAAACAATTACCGGCCCTCGGCTCAGTCCGTGGACCCCTCCCCCGGAGCTCCTGCGTGGTCCCGAGGGGCCGCGGCGCGCTCACGTAGACGTGGACCACCGGTTCTGGACGGGTGAAAAAGTGTCAATTGCACCAACGCGGCCCCTGGTTCCACTGCCAGGGGACCTTTACATTCTGCCTTGTTACCGTTCAAACTTTATTCAAAGGGAAGGGGGGGTGTCGAAAAAATAATTCTGTAATTAAAGTAAAAAAAAAGAATATAGCAAAAACATTTTTTCTTTATAAATATCAGAAGGTTTTAAAGGGGATTTTTAGCCGACAGAGAGAGTTGTCCGCTGCATGAAATCTTAAAAGTAAGGTTGGTGCAAACACTATATCTTCTCTTTTTTGCCTTTTACTCCCACAAAGAGAAACATAATAAATCCATTAGAGTAAAAGCTACTTTAGAAAGGGACCTTAAATAACAGTCTGGTGGGATTTTTTCGTCACAAAGACAACTGCTTTTGGTTGTCTGAAGTTAAGCAAAGAGTTGGGGGCTGGGGGGGGGGGGGGGGGGGGGGGTTGCTGTGGTCCTCTCAGTCAGAGTACTGGTAGCCATCGAAGTCGGCCTCGCCCCCGTTGTCGCAGGGGGCCTCGGTGGGGTTGGTGCAGTACTTGTTGTCGTAGACCTGGCGCGGCAGGCCGTAGGAGGTCATGCCCTGCTGCGACGCCACCTTGTTGGTGCCCATCTGCAGGGAGATGGTGGTGCTGTCACAGTTCTCCAGCTCCAGCTTCTTATCGAAGATGTGCCTCCTGGTCCCCGGGGCGGTCATACCGGCCTGTAGTTGGGGGGGGGGGGGGGGCAGACGCATCGCAACCTGTTACATTGCGTGTTTCTTCTTTAATGACGGCTACTTTAACAGCACCATCGTTGGAATCAACTTGGAACTCAGTGTGTCCTCACCTGGCTGGCTCCCTTGTTGGTGCCCATCTGTAGGCTGATGGTGGATTGGTCTACGTGGCCGTCAGTGGCCATCTTGGAATCGTACAGGTGGCGGCGTGTGCCGTAAGAGGTCATGCCCTTTTGGCTAGCGAGCTTGTTGGTGCCCATCTAGGAGAGAAAGCGAAAGGCAGAGAGTTGAAAGAACCCAATGTGTAAGGCCTCAAACCCCGAGCCTTCATCTGGTGGAGTCAGAGCGTCTGTGAGGGCGTTCACACAAACGCCAACATCACGCCACCGTGACAACCTTTCATTATGTTATGTGCCTTTTTGGGGGGGGGGGGGGATGCGCTTTACTCGACGTCACATGTTTTTATGTCCCATCTTGTGTGTGTTTAACGTCACATGAGCTGTGGGTATTCCCTCAGAGTGAAATGCAGACTTCAGGAACAGGTTCCACTGCGAAAAAAGAACCCCTAGAAAGAAAAGCACTTTACTAGAAAGTGGAACGGAGCTGAATAGTGAAATGTGGGTTTTATTCCACATGGAGGGCAGGTTGGATTAGATTCAATAAGATGGTTTTGGGAAGAAGATATATTCAAATCAAGTCCAGCAGCGAGTACAACACAAGAGCATCTCAAAGAGCATCTCTGGATGCTTTTTGCAGCCACACAAAGGGCCGGTTCATTCGTTTACGCCGCTCTGACCTGCAGGCCGATGATGTTGCGTCCCTCCTTGAGCTTCTCCGGAGCGAAGCGCCGCTGCTGTTTCTCGGCGTACTTTACTCCCAAGTCGTACTTGGAGTGGAAACCTTTGGACTTGGCCTGAGAGAGAAGGGAAAGTGGTGGTGATAAGAGACCGTTCTTCGTACCCATATTTCTTTTTATTGTTCCTCTGCCGTCGCCATTTTGTAGTCCTACACCAAGGTGGTCAAAGCCACGGATTCTCCCATTCAGCAAACTTCAGAAGTGTGTGTGTGTGTGTGTGTGTGTGTGTGTGTGTCCTCACCATCCCAGCCAGAGCGATGAGCGTGCTCTGGACTTGAGTGTGGTTGACGTTCTCAAATAGATCGTTGGCCTCAAAGATGTCATCTGGCCTCAGGCCGAACTCTGTGATTGCGCGAACAAAATTTCCGATGTTTTCCAGCTGAGGGAAAAAAGAAAAAAACACACACACAGAGCCAGTTGGGAAGAGCAGGTTTTGTGGCAAAGTTCTGAGTAGATGTGCACCGATGCAGAATGCTGCCTCACCTGGTGCCAGTTTTGAGTGGAGGTGCTGATCTTCCTCACAGAACCCGGCTGAAGGACATTAATGAGTCTACAAAGAGGACGAAAAGTTCAAGTAAGTTAAATTTTTATGTTGCAATAACAACAACAATTCAAAAAGTTTTATAATGTGAACTTGGTTTCAATGCTAAAAGCATCGCGTCCACTTACTCGCACAACAGGACCCCGTCCTTCAGACTCTCCATGAAGCTTTCCCCGACCCGTTTGCCCGTCACCTCCTCAATCCACAGCCTCAGCTCCTCCTCCTTCTGGTGGTCGTACTTCCCTGCCAGCTGAGAGGAGATGGGACAGAGGTCAGAGGTCAGACCGGAGGTTGGGTTTTTGTTTTTAATGGTTAGCTTTCTTTCAAAACAGAAGCAAACAGCTTGAGTAAATAAAAACCGATGAATCTCCAAAAAATGTACGTTACCCAATTTTAAACTATTAACTGTTATCAGTGAAATGTGTCCTTTAAAAGATTGTTGCCATTCCATATTATTCAAATGTTTTATTTGAATAGTAACATTTACATCGTTTTGACGTAATTTACAAGTTTCCTTTAAGTAATTCATTACCAACTATATAGAATATAAGAACCAAGCTTTATTGGAACACAATATGAATATTGGTCTACATATAGTTTTATTCTAGTATTTGTCTAAGTTAGAAAAAAAAAAAGACTTACAGGGTGCAGCTAATTCGGATTAGAAGGATTTAACAATTGGAAAAGCAGTATCAATTTTCCCTCTAAATAGTGTAACAAATCTTTGCAGAAATAAAATGTTGTAACCCTTTTTAATGATGATTGAGAAAAATACATTTTTCAATGGAAATTCAATGGAGGGGTGATGAAATAGCGTCGTGGCCATCACAATGTAGAAGTCTTTAATAAGACACAGTGAAGGAGATGGATTTGTATATAAACACGTTTCAATGCTTCTTTTGTGTCACGTCTGCAGGAACCCAAATAAACACTCATTTCACCCACTTATCTCACAAGAGACACACTCTTAATCTGGGTCGTCTTTGGGAGTCTCACCCTATAAAAAAAGACATTCATTCAGGGATCGCAGCAACCCCCCCCCCCCAGAAAGCACTCCACCCTCTCCAATCGACCCGGCTCACATTTCCCTCTCACTCTTTTTCCCTCTCTCCCACTGGGTTTTCCACATTCTGCCCTTTTACAGCAAGGAGAGTGCTCAGACAAAGGGGTTCGATAGGAAAGGATCGACCGGGCCGTCATCTTGTTGTTGTTGTTGTTGTTGTTGTTGTGGTGCGGGGGGCCGCAGGCAGAGCAGCTCGTTTTCTGAGCTCACGAAAACAGAAAACTACTCGGTTAAAACAGTCCAACAACAATAACTCGATCTGCTTCTTCTGTAAACGGCACAGAGGTGGTCTAATCTGTGTTGATGGTACTGCTAAAGTACCTCAAAGTTGTACTTCAGTGCAGCGGCTACTTGTGGATCTTTACAGTGGTCGTAGTTGATTATCAGGGTGAATACTCGCAACGCCGTCAACTTCCTCAGTAATGTCAATCATTGTCTGTAACACAGGGATGCCCATCAAAAGGTAGCATAGATTAGATAGCATTAGCCACCATGAGCTGCTGGCCATACCTGCACTATGGTTCTACTCCAGATGACCCATCATTTACTAAACAAACATCTTGCTGTATTGAAGAAGACTTGAAACCATAAATGGAGGTAATAAATGAAGTGAGATTTCCTCTATCAGACTCATGAAAGCACTGGTGCGTTTATGGATTATTAATTCATCTCCGAATGTAAAGGTCACTGGAACTCTTGCATATCACCATGTTGGCAGATCTGTTTGAAAGCGATAATACAGAAACCCCCCCCCCATACACAAACAAAGACACGGTCCCACTGACATGGTGTCTCCACCTGCGTTCTGTCATTCTGGACTGCGGTGTAAACTGTTTAGAGAAAAGACACGTTGGGCTAGCAGCGCCCGGTGAGTCCTTAAAAGGCTACGAGATCACGCCGACGTACCCGTGGAGTGTCCTCTTCGTGTGCTGGAACGTACCATGCCAGTGTAACCCAAAGGAAACCTTCAATTCCCATTGTTTGCTCTACACAAAACACTGCTGCGTGCGTGCGTGTATAAATTGACTCGAAAATAGGGAGAAAAAAAAAAAGAAAAAAGGCTACAGCGGCGGGACAAAAAAACCTGAGTGCTGAATAGCAGTAATGAGAGGAATGTGTGTTTCACAGAGTCTAGTCCTCCTCTGTGTGTGTGTGTGTGTGTGACTGAAGGCCAGAAGAGAGACGGCACTATTCAGGGTCCAGACGACATCCCGCCAGGACAATAGTGATGATGATGATGATGATGATGATGATCTGGGAGTAGGAGCGCTTACACGCTGACCTTTGTCATCCTGAGCGGACTGTCGGCAGCTCTGACTCACCCCAGTGTCACTGGGCAGAAAAGAACGGCTTTATACTGACAACAGCTGTATTAACACCTCCTGTCAGGACGGTGACACCAGGAATGCTGGGAAATAAGGCTTGGCACCGTGCAGCGGGGGACTGCAGATAAACGTGGGACGCTTCGTCCTACAGATGATGGGACATTTTATAAACGCATGCAGTTTGAATTGGCTCAACTTCGACTCCTGTCAACATCAAAACGCCGCTTTTCATCGTCATGCATGCAATGTTACATTATGAAATGTCCCAATTTAACACGGACATGTGCACATTGTGGCACAACTAGGTGTACTTGGGTCTTCCGTTATTGAGCCATGTCGCTCACTCACACATGGACGTATTCATTCATAGAAGCCAACGTGGTGTCCCTTTATGGATGAATCTCTCTCCCTCCCTGACTGATACATCACATCGGTTTAAACGCCTCTCTGCAGGTTTTTGTCCTTTCCAACCTGCTCGAGGACAACAGGTCTACGACACGCGCATATCAAAGCTTTCATTCCATCTCCATATAAGGACTTCGCTACAAACTAGCAGCAGCAGCAGTTTGCCCACGACCCCCCCCCCCCCCCGCATCATCTTTAGGTTTATGAACACGACGTCGAGATGTTAAAATAGTTTCATAGAGAGTTGACAGTGTGCGTCATCACCCTGGTTTCCCCTTTTGACCCTTGACCCCAACGTTACCTGGGGGCTCAATGCTAGAGGTGCGTCTCTATTCGGTACATAACGAACGTGTGACACACACACACACACACACACACAGGTGAACCCACCTTGCTCTTGACCTCGGCAGAAAGACCGAAGGCCGGTCCGCTCCTGAAGTGTGTCGTCATCGTGTGGTCTCGTGAGGAGGCGCTTTAAAAATGGAGACGCGGGTTTACAACTCTCCGTCCGTGGCGGTTGAGGGGGGGGGGGAAGACACAGAAAAATGAAGAAAAAAAAAAGTTCCGAACAATTCCGTGTGTATTTTTCTTTAAAATCAGAACAAAACAATAACGCGTTCGTCGCGAGAGCTCGGGACCTGCTCGTGGGGCTTTGGAGACAACTTTCCGACACTTTTCTGGATCTTTTTTAACCTCTTCCCATGTGTGCGCTCTCTGATTGGCCCGCGGCCGCCGTCCAATCGGCGCTCAGCCTCCTCTGTTTTGGGGGAAAGGGGGAGGGGCAGAGGGTGTGTGGGATGTGATGTCACCGCTCGGGTATTAGATTTAATCAATGTCATTTTTTCCATCTTCACTCGGGCCGCCCGTTCAGATGCACTTTGCTGTGGCTCTGTCATTGTCAGCTGACAACAAGAGCACGGTCCTTATTACCACTCACTGTATTACACTACCATAATAATGTCATAAATATAATCACATTGAATAGGATTTAACAAAGCAGCATATAAAAACACTATTGTTCTAAATTGTAATATTGGGATGAAACAATAATATTTAAGATAATTTTGATTAGTGTGTTGGGCTAATCAGTGCTTTGAGCTCACGGTTGGTGTTGTGTTATTTCTGAACTGTGCGTATCTAAAATGTGGTGTTTTTGCATGTCAGATCACGTCTTATATCACGGCTTTCAATCAAGTCGGAGAGATGAGTCCAGTTTTGTGAAGCTAGATTGTGACATTTCAAACGTAACTGTATAAGTTGAAACCCCGGTGATGACCACAGGGACTTAGCAACCATGTCTACACTTCTTTGTAGACCCTGGAAACAGCGGCGGCAGCACTTTGTTTAAAAGCTGTTGAAAGCGGAGCCTTCGAACGTATCAAATTATTGTTTCAATCATCACATTCAAGCCAACGTGGACCAAAAGGTCCAAATGGAAATTTCACCATACAGTTCATCCTCCGTCTGCCGGGGAACATTGTGGGACGACAGCCCCACGACAGCTGCTAAATCAATGTTCCACACTAAAGATTAGCACTAAGTATCTTTCATGTGTAATTTCACAATTTGTCAGCCAAGCAGTGTGTTACTCACACACACACACACTTTAAATGCACTAGGATTTGATGTCTCTTTATTTGAAATTCACAATTAAGCCACTACATTCGTTAGTAACATAAAGAGATTGAGGACTAATCCATTTTTAACAGTAAACTGAACGATGTCGCGATGATGATGTTGTGATGAGCGATGTGAGCACCTGCTGGGACGTACGTCTCAATCCTCAATCCTCAAATCCTGTTTTTCATTTCATATAACAGAAATACATCCACACATACATGAACATGTATTTAGAGCTACTGTGGAGCGCCTGACGTAACTCAATGAGGTGGTTTTCCTGTTTTACTTCAGTGAGTCGCTTCCCTCTCCCCCAACAGGCAGGCGGATGACAAGGAAAGGAATGCAGCAGATTCAGGGGGGTCTGTGGAGTGGAAAGGAGTGTCAGGGGCTGGGGGGTACAGAGAGAGAGGGGGGGGGGGGGCGGGGGGGGCATGAGTCAACCCTTGCTTTTACTTTTTTTTTTTTTTTTGGTGTGTGCGTGTCACTTCCAGACACATTGCCTTCATGCCGGAGAGGAGCGCTCCAGAAAGGCCATCGATGGAGAGAGGAGGGATCCATGTATGTGGCGTGGGCGTGGCGATGTGAGGTGAAAGGTCAAGGGAGAGAAACAGTCAGTCAGTGACGGCCTGCATGAGCAACTCGCACTGACCCCCCCCGACGCCATGTGCACAGTGTGTCGTGCTTTACTGTGCGGTTGGCAAAGGGAATAAAAACAGACCTCACTTCAACATTCCTGCAGGACAAATGAAATATTTCAACCTGTTTCGTTTTACCTGTAATGTAAAAAATATATATTTATGATATTTGACTGCTATGTTAAGGAACTAATAGGTTGACACAGAGGGTTTACACTCCTTATTGTTCAGCAATAAGGCGCCTCAGTATCTGGTGGTAGGTTTTGTAATTCCTGGACCAAATATCTTTTTTAAATCTATTATATTATACAAAACAAATTTGGTATGTATCTCCATCAGATGTATATCAATGTGCAAAGTAAAAATGGACAGAAAAATAAGGAAAGAGAAGGAACATAAAAGATGCGGCTACATTTTCTGAGTAAAGTTGAAGCGTTTTCACTAACTCAAAGTTAATTTATTCATTCATTCATTCATCTAATCCACCCTCTTGTGACCTCGGGGTTCAGGACTTGCTGGTGAACATCGCGAGTAGTTCGAGTGACGCCGAAGGGACGAAAAGGGACTGAAAGCGTTTTGAGCGGAGCGTCGAATTGCAAACAACGCGAGGCGTTTTCAGCTCAGGCGCCGGGGAGCTGTTTGGAGTCCAAGTGTCAGCCGGCACGCGGGTCAGCTGACCACTCAGCGCGGCGAGAAGCTGATTGACACCCGAAGGACTACGGGCCCAACACGCCGCGGAGGTTGAAATGTTGACGGCGAGTGAGATTTCAGTTGAAGCGAACCAGGGACACTCGAAGTGTGTCGGCTGTTGTGCGAGTGGTGAAACCAGTTGAACTGGGAGAGATAAAAGCGCTTGAGTGGAAAAGCATGTTGCAGTGGATGCTGTTGCAAAGCATTTTTTAGTCTTTTACGTCCCCGATGACCTCAGCGCACCAACCAGCCCATAATGAAGGTAAAGTGCAATTAAAGAAATACAGCCACACCTTAATAGACCTTGTTCACTGTGTAACCTCCGGTACTCATACCACTGCTATGTAGTAGGAAAAAAGTATTTTATCAAAGCACAGCAGACTTCCATGGACAGCCCGAATATAAAGACAACATTTTTTTTTTAAATCATCAAAAAGCTTTGCAGTGTCTCACACACACACACACACACACACACACACACACACACACACACACACACTAAGCGAGGGTCCTGTAAACATCTCACGGAGGGGAGAAGAGCCACACTCATGGAATTTGGACACTTTATTTGGGCATGATGGGAGCGGGGCGGGGCCTGGGGTCGACTCCGGATTACAGATGTAACGTCTCTTGTGCAGGAGGAGGAATCCCTGGCACTGAAAATCAGATATTTACTGCGCGGTGGGATCTGCTGTTTACGTTGGCCACAAGCTCATCTGACACTTGGCCATTAGGCGACTTCTGGACACGCTCATGGCGCTGCAAAGCGTCATGTGGATGGTAGCTGAGGAGTAAATGGGCCTCGTTTTGAGGGACCCTGCATCTACAGTGTGTTTACTTTAACCAGCCGTCGGTGTTTCACGAGGGTACCTTTCCAGGGGGCTTGGTCCGGACGACGTTGCCGCGGTGATAGAGCGTCGCCAACCAGCGAGCAGCTGGACCGCCTGATGGTCTCCAATTTGCTTCTCTTTTGACGGGAGGAGGACGAGCTCACTGCACAGGGCTGATTCAGAGGTTGAGGACAAATTATGAGTCATGACATTTGACTGGGTGCAGACAGAAAAAGCTTCAGGACCTTTAGGAAGTAACAAAAACACAGACGGGGAGGGAGAGGGGGGGGGGGGCAGATGGAGACGGGGATTATCGCAGTTTCAGAAGAATTTAGAAGGGCATTTCTACAGTAAGCCCCCCCCCCCCCCTCCCCTCTCCTCTCTCCTCACACTGACTCCGTCTGGCTATTTATGGTAGAAGGCCTCACGATGCTGTGCAGCTCGGGGGAGTCACGAAGGCTCGGTTCATGGCATCATAATTCCAACCTGTTGCTTCAGTCGCACAGGAAGCTTCAAACAAAGCTGGGTTTGGTCCATAAATCCGCGCGCTTCAACGATACATGCTCATGTTTACAAGTCCATGAGCTCCTGTTTGAACGTCTTCTTTAAACGCCATCAAATTAAGTCCCCCCCCTAAAGAGGAGCGGACAGCGGTAGATGTCAATGTGAACTGGCTTTTGATTCATTCATCACAGCCCTCTTCCAACCCTTTCAGCACTTTTCGGGTCACTGGTTACATCATCACTATATTATCTATCAATCATCCTTTCAGAAGTCAACTCTTCAATAACTCAATGGCATCTTTTAACCAAATGTTGAATGAAATGAATCTTCCTGAACTCTTCAAGCTCCCACAACTGCTGTTGTACCTTCAGTGGCCCATATTTACAGCTCAATTCATCGCTTACGCTTCAATAGATGTTTGAACTCCCTTCGGCTCTCAAACTTAAACCGAGGGTTCAACGTTTTCTGGCTCCTCCACTTCAGTTTGTTTCAGCGCACGAACATTTTCTTCGTGTTTTGCAGTTCAGACCCTGGGATCATGTGCTAGAGCCCTCTCCGGCCTCCGATCCATGCCACCTCAGAGGTCGCCACCCTCAGCGGTTGTCACGGAAACCGGCGGCGCTTTCCGCTGCGGCGGCGCGGCCCTCACTCCCAAACCTGTGGCATCTTTGGCTGAGGAATCTGCTAACAGTTAAGTGGTGCCTGTTAACAAACTGGTTCAAAATGTGCAACGATCGACTCTGGCCAAGACTTTAAGTACTTACTAAAATCGGCTGTGTTTATAGCTTCTCCAAAGACTGGAATGTTGATTTTTTGGTATGTTTTTGTTTCCCCAAGGCTGGAAATATTCTTCCTCCTGAAGTAGCAACATCCCTAAAATCAACTTAAAAAAAACAACATGACTAAAACTTGCTCAATGCAGCGGATTCATTAAGTCGAAATGCCTGAGAGGCACAGCTGAGGGAAGCTAAACAGCAGCCGGAGGATGAGCCAAGCGCACACACACACACACACACACACACGGCCAATCGTGACGACAGGCGGTGTGCTTTTGCAACACACAGGTGTGTTCTGTGTCGGCACGACGTGCAGGTGATGATGTTCGTTCCCCCCCGTCCATGTGGGGGAGTGAAGTCGAGCAGAAAGCCCACAACCGCGAATGTGTGCAGGAGGAACCGTTCATTGAGTCTCTGTTATGTGACCATGTTTGGTAAAGCTCCTCAGGCGCAGCCTCCCAACACACACACACACACACACACACACACACACACACACACACTGTTAATAAATAATCACACAAGAGGAAAAACATGGAGCGATGCGGTGCCAACTAGCAGTAGCCGGCCTTGGCTTTGCTCATCACAGAAATGTGATGGATTATTCCCCCACGCCGGAGGCACTGCTCAAAAAAACACAAAACAGAGGAATGTGATGAATTGGAGCCAAAGTGAAATGAAAACCGAGGCTGGCGTGGAACGTGTAAACATTCACCTGTAGGGTCGAAAGGAAAGAGCCAGGAAACCGTTTCCTTTTGCCTTCAAACTTTATTGAAGAGCAACACGTTCAAGTAAGTCTCAGCTTTCAGCACTACGATTACATTAGTAGTGGTCACTGCAGACGACAAGGATCCGAGACACCAGGTAATGCTCAGACAAAAAGGCCTGTAGTGTAGGCGGTTTCACATTTAAAATCTCCAGAGAAAATGACAAACAAGAAAAAAAGACTGATCGTAACAAGAAATTGCATTGAGTTAAAAGACAAAATAAAAACAAAAAAAACAGGAGAGAGTGGGGGGGGGTGGGGGGGGGCACACGACAGAAGCCACACCGGCAAGTCATTCAAAAGAAGAAAAATCAAAAAGTAATTTGCCATCAGTTCGTCTGTGATTGCTTGCACTCATCACCTCGATTCAAACCGGAATTCACAGATCCAAGAACAGCAGTGGGCCGAAGAAGTGGACAGTGGTTGGGAAAGTACCGTGTGAGACCTCGAGAAGATGGACGGAGTAAATACACACTGTGAGTACCAGATTCTGATGCAGCTCTGTTACAATACACCTACGGGAGGAAAGGAGCCCGCTCACCCCAATGAGACACGACCACAGGTTTCAATCAGTACAGCGTGCACCTGGCTTCAATACCTGCTCACAGATGTAGAACACAGGTCTGTATAGAATATCTATATCTATAGATATAGATATAGATATACACAGTATGTATATAGACACACACACTTACATATATTCATTCTAGGATATAATGAACGTCGGCCTCCCTAAAGAAAAAAAGGCATTGTGGTTGTTCTAACCTGATACAATACAGAGCGTGGTCTCACAATAGCAGCCTCTTCATTAGTTCATTCCCTGCCCCCCCCCCACACAGACACACAAATATATCAGGTCTTGAAATAAACTCTGTAGAAAACCCTGACAAATACAAAAAGAAAAGAAAAACACTGTTTGTCCAGTTTGCTGCCTGCATGCTGAGGGTGGGGCCCGGGGGTCTGAGGGCGCTGTGCAGGACGCACACGGCCTCAGGACACCTCCCACACCAGAGTCAAAGGGGTTCTTTTTATTTTATTTTTTTTACTATTCACAGCTTTGAGTTTAGGGACGTCTGCCGCTGCTGTTCGACCGCCTGTGTGTATTTCAAAGTCAAAGAGAAAGGACATCACTGCCCGCCACCCCCCACCCCAACGACATTCAGAGGCACACCCCTGTTCTCGGAAATCAACACATCAAAACTCCCCAAGAAAGAGATCAGCTTTGGATTATAATACTTGGCCGGATTAATGGTTGTGCAGGCATATTATAAAAACATATACAAAGAGCATACATGTAGAGTACAGGGGGTAAATCACAGGGTCTTACATTAGAGTCATGCTGAAAGAGGAAAGAAAAAAGGCACAAGATACTGCAGCCCCTCCTCTGCGGCGATAGAAACACAGGGGGTGTGCTTTATAGTTCCAGTGACAATTCTCAGGCCAGTATCAAGCCACCGATAAGGGATCAAAGGGGACCGCCACCGCTTTTAGACATCGACAGACTACACGCGTCAGGAAGAAAAAAAGCTACAGCCTGTTCCTCAGCTTTGCTCGAGTGACGCCACGTTAGCCGCTACTAGCGCATTCCACTATGTGACGTAAAGCGTTTCAACCCACCGGTCTGTCTGCGTTTTTTAATATGCACATTAAAAAAACTAAAAACAAAACAGACTTAAAACACTGGAAGTCGTATTGCAAATAAAGTTTTTACATTCGGCTCTGGTGGAACAGTTTAGGCATGCGTGAGCTGCATTGAAAAGATGAGAGGGGGGGGGGGGGGGGTCCGGACGTAAAGATCAGAGTTGATTACGTCACACGAAACTGACGTCGCGCCTCCTTCGTCTTCGTCAAACCACATGCGGCGGCGGCGGCGCCCCCGCCCCCCGTTTCCTAAACGCGGCGACCTGATATTCACAGGGACTCACTTTCTCGCTGACTTTTGGGAGAAACTTTGTGCGCCACATCTGGATGGAAAGATAATAATAGCTAGAAAATGTAGAATAACACAGAATTAAAAAAAGTGTTTATTGTGAGTCCCCAAAAGCAAGAAAATGCTAAATCGGTGGAGTACGCCTTGAAGTTAAAAAGGAAATCGCAGCTCCCGCGGGAATCTGAAGCATCCTCTCGTTTCCGTGGTGATGCCAGCGCTGTAGTCGGGGGCTGCTTGACCGGTGAAGGTGACGATGATACAGAGAGCAGAAGGCCGGATGTGTCAATACGGACATGCACAGAATCACAGAACGCTCCGAGAGGAAAAAAAAACACTCACCGTTTCAGAGGACAACCCCCCCCGGCCAGTTTGAGGATCATTCATATTTAGAAGTTAATCATCTCTCTTGATGATTCGCCAAGACAGCGCAGAAATGAGCCACTGTGAGCATGCTGTGGGGGGATACGTTCATGGAGCAAAAAAATAAAAATAGCATGCAGATTGCCACGATGTCACAGATCGGTGCACCAGAATTCATGAATTCAATTCAAAAATGGCATATTGCTAGCGTCTCCACTGCCGACATTCTGAAAAGAAAAGTACAGCCCCGGGGCGTTTTGTCTAGAAGGATCGTGCATGGGCCTGTTGGCGTGGAAGCGACGGGGGCTTTGAGGACTTCAGTGATCAGTGATATCACAACCGAGAATAATTTAAAGACCAAAAGTCCCTCTTGACGGCAGAAAGAAAACATTGATTGATGGAGTCTCTGTAAGGCAGAGGAGGGGGGGGTGGAGGTAGAACAAAAACGATCCGAGCCGGACAGTGGAGCCCTGTCCAGCGAGGCAGAGGGTTGCCATGGATACAATATGAATTCACTACACAGTAATGCCGACATGGGGAATACTGAAAAGGCTAAATCGTCCTGTGAGGACGTTGGGGAGCG